>NC_044003.1:31916497-31938997 GCF_902150065.1 Myripristis murdjan | reverse complement strand
TCTTCCCTCTCTCTCTCTCTCTCTCTCTCTCTCTCTCTCTCTCCATTTTCTCTTCCTGTTCAGTGTTCGAGGTTTTTACGTTTTGCCAGAAATAATAACAAAAAGCTCTGCTGGTGCACTTCTAAAGTCAATTTGAACATTCTTTAGTGGGCAAGATAAAGAAGAGAAGAAAAGGACCATGAATGAGAAAATGAGAAAACACAACCAGGATAAAGCGCTTGTCATTATTTCCAACTTACTACTGCTTCTTACTACGGACTTCAACTGACAATTAGGCTCAAATTGGGCCTAACTCTGTCATTACCTTCAGTTCAGCGGATAAATAGGATTAATAAGTAACAACACTAACATAGCAGTATATAATTTCCTTAAATAAATCATTGTTATTAGTGCTAATTAACTGGGGCACCTGTTTGTATCCCTTGGGGAGTCCCGGGCCGGGCAGGTTGTGTTCCGGAGCGGTCACCCGGCCAACCAGGTCAAAGGTCACCTATTTAAGTGGCTCAGATGACACAGATAGGGCCTTCAGGCTTCACGGCCACATAAGAGCGTACTTTGAGGCCCATCACTGTTATTCGAGTTGAAGCAGAGTGTGTTTTACTGGAGGAGAAGGAAAGTGCAAGGCTGAATGCAGGACCACCTTTTTGTTCTGATATCCTCACAGGATTAGTGGTTACACAGCTGGACTTTTGCATCGGAGTTTTGGTTGGTATTTTTGCAGTCATGGTGTATTCTCACCATCATATCTCTGCGATGAACAGTTTTGAATGCAAAGTGGACTTGGAGACGCAGTGCAGTCGAGATGTTTTAGATGTAACACTGAATCTTTTTTATTTAGTTAGTTAGTTGGGTAGTTAGTTATCATTTTGATCATTTGAGCGTTCAACAAGAAAAACGGTCAAAAAAGTACATGAAATAAAACCCCAAAAAAAATCCAAATAATGTTTGGTGCGTTTTATTTCATTACTATAAGATGAGACTGAAAACCGAGGCTTTTCTGCTTTGTTTGATAGTGACAGTAGTGAGACAGGAAAGGAAGGGAGGGAGAGGGGATGGCCTGCAGTAAAGGGCCGGGGCTGGGATGGAAGCCATGCTGCTGCAGGAAGGACTCAGCCTTCATACATGGTACGCGCTCTACCAGGTGAGCTACCAGGGCACCCGCTTTGAGCATTGTTAAATTAAATTGTTTCAATATATTTCTATCTGCCAAGCAGTACTAACTGCTTCCTTGAAAAGAAGATGGTGTGGCTCAGATATCTGACTGTTGGCGCGGTGAGCAGGGAAAAAGTCTCTGGTAGAAACACAGAGACCCACAGAGAGATCGGGGTGAGAGACAGTGCGTAAGGACAGCGGAGAATGATAAAAGCTTTTCAGGATCAAAGCCTGTGTGCAGTGGTGTTTTCAAAGATCATGTCAGGACAGAAATGGCCTGGGTAGTGTATCATATGTGTGTGTGTGTGTGTGTGTGTGTGTGTGTGTACGTATATATACGGAGTGGCATGTGTGTGCTACATGTGGATTGCAGTCTCTCACGGCCATGCTGTTGATGTCGTGACTGACAGCCTTGTAAAATTTCAGGAAAGCATGAAACGTGACATGAAAGTGGTTCCTCTATGTGTGTGTGTGTGTGTGTGTGTGTGTGTGTAAAGTGATCCATACGAGGGCACCGGCTCACCTTTGAACCTTGTCTTAAACAGCTAAGTGCTGCTTCTTATTCGCTCTCAGCAGGATCCTCTAATCAGAACCATAACACCACACAGCCCCCTACACACACACACACACACACACACACACACACAAATGTCCTACTTTTAAAATACCTTGAGGTTTGCGTATGCTCTGCCAAGTGCTTATACTCTGTGTACTTGCCTGTGATTGCGATAATGTGCAAATGACTTGAATATATGCTGCCCAGGAGAATTTGACCGGTATCCATGCTTCTGCGTGTGTGTGTGTGTGTGTGTGTGGGAGACTGTGCGTTTGTATATTGGTACATGTGTGTGTGCACCATTTCGTGTGTGTTTGGCACCTCACGCGTGCCCTACACCTCGACAGTGTGTTGACACAGTGATTATGGGGCAGCTGGTACACATTGGCCGTCGCTCCGCCCTGCATTTACTGTTCTAATTAGTTCCTGTTCCAAATAAGAGAGAGGAATTTTAATAGAGAACCGCTGGTCTGCAGCCTACCTCCGCATACCCTCACACACAGCAACGCACAGAAAACAAGCCTGTGTGTGTCGGCTGAGTGTGAGTGCAGAGTGTGCATGGTACCTTTGCACTAGTATGTTCCCTTCATTTTAAGAAAAAGTGTTTTTTTTTTTTTTTTTTAGACGATGAAAAAAGCATTCCGACGCACGTTGATTGACATCGCCAAATGTCTTTAACGATGCAGTTACCCCTCACCGTCGAGGCTTGATTTAGTATCTACAGTGTGCTGTTTAAGAGTGAAGAGTGAGCCATGTGACCTAACATGACCCCGCTGTGACCTTTCAACTTAAGGCTTGAGGATGGAGGGTTCCTGAGCTCAGGGTGGAGCAGGGTCATGGGTGAACAAGGGAAAGTTAATATCTGTCACTTAGAAGCCAGTTAGCGCTCCGGTCACAGTTGGCAGCAGTTGCAGAGAAACACTTGTTCTCAGCTGATTATTATTTCTGCATGTTCGTTTCAAAAGCGATGTGGTAATATCACTGCTCACTGCAAATATCTCTTCACATTGACGCATTTCAATTTTGGGTTCCTAATGTTTGGTGTTAGGATGCTGGCACAATTTTCTGTTCTTTGCTTGGAAGTTTGTGTTGTGAGTGGGAATGTAGTCTATTGTTATTCACCATTTCTCATGATACTAATGTACTTTGTCTGATTTGTAAACACTGGGCCTGGGATTTTCAATAACTCTGTGTGTGTGTGTGTGTGTGTGTGTGTGTGTGTGTGTGTGTGTGTGTGTTTTGTTTAGTAATATTTCCTCATCCTCTCCTCTGGTCTCTCTGCAGGTGAAGAAATCACACAGTGATTCTCATGTTCCAGACCCTTCTGACGCCAGGTACGCTTGTACGTGTGTGTTTGCGTAATATGACAAACACTATTAAGTGTTTGACAATGCTGTGTGTGTGTTCGCACATGTGTGTGTGGATGCCTTGTTGGAAATATGTGTGTCATGTTTCTTTGGACACAGAGCAGCGTGTTTCACTGTAGTTTAACTGCAACTGAGTGCGGTGATAATGTCAATACAGTGATAGAAAAATAAAATCAAGACTTTATTATTGCAAAGGTGTAACATGATATTTAAAAATATCTACTGAATTCTGTAAAAAAATATGAAACATCACATGTATATTGACATCTACAAATGCGTACTGCACAGGCATACGGAGATCTGCATGTTCTGTGATTTGCAAATGTGTGCTGCAATTCGTAAAAGTGTGCCACAATTTGCAAATGTTTAGTGAGACCTACATGTGAGTCCTGCAAAATATGAAGCAAAAAATTCACAAATTGCTTTGTCACTAATTTGCAAATATATGGCTTTTTAAAAACTGAATATAAAAGAAACAGGCGCTAAATATTTCAGAATGACAAGTCTCTGCAGACATTTGCAAATGTGGCTAACATTTAGAAATCCAAACATATTTCAGAACCAAGCAGATAAGGACTAATGTCAGTATACATTACATTATACATTAAAAATGTACATTATATACATTAAAAATGTCTGTACACATATGCAAATCAAGGTACTTTTTTGCAGATCTCAGTGCACATTTGCATATCTCATTTTGCAAGCCCGTCCACATTTGTAATCTCATTTACAATTATCACATAATGCATTTGCAATAATAAAGTCTTCAAACCAGACAAACACACACACACTCTGACAGTCAAACTGAATTCGAATACTTACATATCGATTATACAGAATTTGACGCACTTTTCTGCTTCTCAATGAGATAATGCCATACAGTAACTAGTCATGAGCAATGTGTTCCATTTAGAGTGGTTTACCTATGTAGGCTTATTTAGTGCATTGCAGTGTTATGAAGTATATCTTCTGAATGACCAGACATGATGCGAAAACCAGAAAAAGAGTTTATGAAACACCAACTCCTGCCATCTCCTCCAGAGAGGAGCGAAAAAGAAGAGGAGTGAGTCAGGGGGGAAAAAAAAAAGAAATGGCAGAGAGAGATAGAATCATTTCCTGCTGTGGAAGGATGAAAGAAAAAGGAAGAGGGGTGTTGAAATCCACGAGTGGAAAAGGAAGAGTGAAAAGAGTGAAAAGAGTGAAACGTGAAAAAAGGACCATAATCTGTGAAAGTTATTAGCTTTTACAGCATTCATAGTGATATATATATATATATTTTTAGACATTGTTTGAAGGTGTTGTCGATGTTAAAACAGTGATAGTGTTTTCATCCTGAGGTATGAAGGAGAATAGGGTGCATGTTTGGCTGCAAATGGAGAAAAGAGTGGACAGAGAGTTAACGCAGAGTGTTTGTTTTCCTCTCCTCTCCTCTGCACCCTTTAGTCGGCTCTTTCTCTTTTCAGTGAAAGCTGTGTGTTTATACCTGTCAGTCAGACTGTGGGTTGCAGTCATGTGTGGCAAATACTATCTGCCCATAGCACTGAGATGGCCTGCTTCCAGACCACAACACATGTGTGTGTGCACACATTCACACACACACACACACACACACACACACATACACACACACACATTCACACAGAGCTATTACGGCAGCCCGCATTTGTTTTATTCTCCCTCCATCTCTGTCATTCTCACTTTGATGTCACACACAAGAGCAAAAAGCGTGACCATCCTGCAGGCAGCATGAGTCAGGGCTCACACACACACACACACACACACACACACACACACATTCATATGAGCTTGCGTACATATACACACTGACTCATCATCGAACCATGTCTTGGGTGCATGGCGGTATTGATGAAGGGTCATATAAGCAACATGTTTATGGTTTTCCTTGCAATATGTACGCATTAATATTATGTAAACAGCGATTACACCTCTCACATTGATATATTGCAGGCGGGATTCTGTTCCAGCATTCAGACTACCCATAAATATGCATCTTCATTCTCGTCATGTCTACACACGCACACACGCACACACACACACACACACACACACACACACACACGCATACCCTCATTCCCTCCACCTTTACCACCTTGTGCACTGGTTTGTCCCAGTCATGCATGCAGAACACACTGTAAAACTCAAGTATGCCGGCAGTTTGTGGGTTTGTACTGGAGCCCAGAATTGGGCGCACACACAAACATACACATAGACTCACACACACTCACACACACAGACAAATTCTATCTATAAAAGAGCCGGCAGGCCCGCAGATAATGTCTGTTGCCTTTGAACACATGTGCATGTAAGCTAACTGGCACTGAGCAGCATGCGAGAGTGTGTAAGTGTGTTTCTGTAGGGAGTGGAAGGTTATGAGTGTGTGTGTTTGTGTTTTCGTTGCTTAAATATGTGTGATTGAGTGCCTTGGATGAGATCTTAGCACAGTAACTGGGAATGAGGTGGCACATTGCTGTTGATCTGTTGCTCGTTCATGATTCGGAGCTCATTTTATTGTGTGTTCCCCTCCCAAACCCGGATTGCCCCTGCAGGTCTATGGAAATGCAGGACCTAGCCAGTCCTCATAACCGAGTGGGAGGTGGAGATTCGACGGGCTCCAAGCTGGACAAGAACAATATCGGCAGCTCCTCCATCACCACCAATGGAACAGGAGGTGAGAAGGGAGACATGTCGCTGTTTCTTTCATACCTCTGAGAGGCACTGAGTTATTGTTTCATAATCGTGAATGAGGAGCTGGGCCTGCAGGAGCGTGGCCAAAGGAACAAAATGAGCGCATTATGTTTTAGTTCCCAAAGATTTACCTTGCACATATATCAGGTCTTGTGAGACAGGAAGAAGTCGGGGTTAATTTTCTGTTGCACATTATTTTCTAACCCTAAATGTCAATATTAACAAGTGAGTGAGTTGCATATTCAGTGTTAAATATTGTTTTTGTTCAAACAAGTGGAGAAAATCTGCCAGAGTGATGAGATAATTCCACTCGTTTCCAATGCTGTTTCACTTCCTCCAGGATTTTTGCTGGGGAGTGTAAATATGCTGAAACAAGGCAGAATATGGCACATCAGCCCACTAGGATCAAGAAAATGACATTCAAGAAAATACTGGAAACAAGCTGATAAGCACTGGAAACAAGTGGAATCATCTCATCTGTCAATTTTTTGTCTTGTTTGAAGAACATTTTAAAAATGAATATGAGATTAAATGACTAGTTGGAAAAGATTTTTTTTTCCCCATGAAATGTTATTGTCCATCAAGTTATCCATGAACATGCTAAGAAAGTCAATGCTGCAGTTCAGCCGCTCAATCAAAATGTTGTTTGACTAGTTTGAGCAACACGTAAATCCATTCAAGTTTTGATTTGAAATTAAGATTAGCACAAGAGTGTGTGTGAGAGCTTGCACCGTAAGGAGAAACTACACCAGTCAAAAGGATTTTCAACATGCACAGATAAATACATTTTGAGGAATTTGGAGATGGAGATGAAGGGAGACGCGCACATGCAAACACACACACACACACACACACACACACACACACACACACACACCATCACTAGCATGAGTGCTTGAGTAAGCCGTTGTAGAATGTGTGTAAACACACGGTGAAGCACTTTTGCTCTCCTCCGCTAACCACTCGGCAAAGTATGTGTGTGTGTGTGTGTGTATGTGTGTATCTTTGAATGTGTATATGTTTGAGTGGAAGCCCAAAATCCCACTGGAAACTATTTCCTCCACAAGAGCATTAAAGCATCACCGCTTTCTTAGATGTCAACACTAGTGAGCCTGGTCCTCTCTCTCTCTCTCTCTCTCTCTCTCTCTCTCTCTCCTTCACCATCACCCATCAACCCTTTCTCTTTCTTTTCCCCTTCTCTCAACCTCATCTTTTCCTTCTCTCACTCACGATCTCCCACTCTGTCACAGTCTCTGGAGTGAGAGTATTCAATGCAAGTGCTTTGTTGAGCAGAAACCCTTTGATGTGTTAGTGATTTAACATGGGATGGAAAGCACTGTTAATAGTATGTAATGGAAAAACTGAGATGCCGCATTCTAGTCAACTTGCTGTTTATTGCGATACACTCACTTGGACACACACACACGGGCGCTGAATCACAGTGGTCAGAATGGACTTAAAAGTGCATTCAAGCCATATTAGAGCACATTAAATCATTTTTGATGAGCTCACAGTTAATGGTTTGAGCAGACAGGGCTGGGACTACACACTCACAGCCAAAACAAACTACATATCCAACATTCCCCTCACCTGACATCAGCCAGCTCATTGGCCCCCGGCTGTCTCCATAGCGACTCATCTGTCTTCATTAGGGCCTGTGTGATGGGTTGTATTGCTCCCTGAGGGGATTAATACAGTTGTCCTAAATTGACTAGACTAGAATTCTCAGGTGGTCAGAGTCTATGATGATGATGAGTTTCTATGATGTTCAGGAAAGAAAAAAAAGACAACTGGAAAACAGCTTCAAGGTGATTAGGAATGGCTGATGAACTGCAGTTGTGATCAGCAACCTATATCACGTGCATTTAGCAGCTGTGGGAAGCATTTGCTAGTATTGAAAAAAAAAAAAATTGTGGCACTTACATGTATGTTTTTACTCATTAAAGGAGCATTTAACCCAAAATTAAAAAAAAAAAAAAAAAAAAAAAAAAGGATTTTTCCCACTTGCCCTTAGTTCCATCCTTCCAAGTAGTGTGTGTGTGATTTGCTGAGGTTTCCAGTCTGCTGTGTTTTTTCTCTGTCTTCCCTCATTCCCTCACCCCAATACAATGATACAATGGGGCTGGAGGGGCATTTTTTGAGAAGCTCAAACCATCAAAACTTAACATGTGAAAAACTAAAAACAATGACACATACTCTCTCTCTCTCTCTCTCTCTCTCTCTCTCTCTCTCTCTCTCTCTCTCTCTCTTTCTCTCTCTCTCTCTCACTCCCTCTCTCTCTTCATATATATCTATATCTATATCTATATCTATATAGATATAGATATAGATATATATACATATATATATACAGTGGTCCCTCGTTTATCTCGGGAGTTACGTTCTAAAAATAACCCGCAATAGGCGAAATCCGCCAAGTACTCAGCTTTATTTTTTTACAATTATTCTAGATGTTTTAAGGCTGTAAAACCCCTCACTACACACTTTATACACTGTTCTCAGACAGGCATTAACATTTTCTCACTTTTCTCTCTTGTTTAAACTCTCAAAGTTCAAACCTTCGTAGAAAAATAAGTCCAGTATTATAGAATGAAACCAAAGATCAAAACCTACCAGCACGGAGGAGATTGATTGACAATGGTCTACAGTCCCTTAGCCAATCAGGACGCAGAACACAATGCGCGGGCTCTCCCTTAGCCAATCAGGACGCATAACACAATGCGCTGTAAAAAAAAAAAAAAAAAAGCATGCAAAATTGCACTAAAAAAATCTGCGAAACTGCGAGGCCGCGAAAGGTGAACCGCGTTATAGCGAGGGACAACTGTATACATATATAATTTGAATTTTTATTCATTGGAGGTGAACAGACACAGTTTGCCATTTCTCACTACCTGGATGGACAGATTATATTAGGCTTTTGTAACTTGAGTGACCTTTGCCTTTTGCATACACTTGAGACTGGAAGTCTTGAGTTCAGTAAGTGGTTGTCAGTGCATCATCATAACCTCACCAGTTTCCCACCTTGCACCCCTGTAGGAGAAAACATGACAATTCTAAACACGGCTGATTGGCTGTTGGGTTGCAGCAGCCCGTCCCCTGCCCCGGGCTCCAAGGACTATGGTACAGAGGCGCATGTGTGTGAATTTAGGGTCCATTTTGGGGTCAGAAGTTATTCATTGTCTTAAATGTGAAGGGGAGGGTTTAGATCAATAGTGATTCTACATCTGTGCCTACAGCCTTGTTTGTGCTCGTCTTGCTCTGATTTGTTTTGCTGTGAAGTGTGCTCTGGCCTTTTGTTACAGCTTCTTATGTCTTTGGATCCCACTGTGAATTTATCATAGTGTGTGCATAAGTGTACATAGACAGGGTTCCTGCTCGTTATGGAATATCTGGAATGTGGTGGAATTTTTGAGGAGTGTAATTCCAGACAGGGAAAGTCAGGGAATTTGATAGTCTCTGGGGAAGTAAGGAAGTACAAGGGAATTTCAATAAAGAGTAGTATATCACCGCTGTCTGGTGAAAACCATGTATCTCCAAAATGTCAGCATCTCAGAAACAAAGAAAAACTTGTTTTTAGCTTGATGTATTTTTTTGAGATTGTATAATTAGTTTTAAACCTCCACAAAGCCAAGGGTTGTAGAATTTTCTCAACCCATCGAGGAACAGGTAAATTCTCAAATTGTAAGTTAAACATGAAAATTCCCAAACTTGGAGATACATAGTTTTCACTCGACTGCAGCAATAGAATGAATACACTAGAGTACATTTTACAACTAATTTCGCATATTCATTGTATTAGAAGGTGGTTTTCGACTGTTATTTTTCTATGCAGCAACAATAACTGTAGTGTAAACCAATGGGCTGACCCCTTTAGATCCTTTCTTAGCTGAAAACAAACATCAACAACCCAGAAAGGAACACAATTTTTAGGTCATGGAAGCATTCTGACATGCCATCAAGGGTATGCCAGAAACACTGTGTTGTTCACTGTATTTACATCTTAGTTCCACATGAAACTCATAATCAATTTGGAAATGTTGATGATACCTGACTTGTGAGTTGTGATATTTTGTGATGCTTTCTAACCTCTGCCCTTCATTTTGCTGCTGAAATAGAAAGCAACATTTCAATATTTGCTCCCTGAAGTTGTCTTAAACTCACTACGTGTCCCTTAGCTGATATCTGTCTGTGCACTTGAGTGCCAATCAAGTCAGAAGTTCCTACTTTCCATATCAGATTTACAAGCTTCTGGCATGCACTTGAAGGCACCAGTATTTATGGAGAATCATGGAAAACTCATGGAATTTTATGTCAAAGCCACAGTGGGAACCCCTCATACAGTATTTGTACACAATATGTATGTTGTATGTGACATCAGTGGTTCTCAAACGTTTTTCATTAATATACCCCTTTTGAAATATTTTTTTCAGCCAAGTACCCCTCGACCAGTGCAATTTTTTTTAAATGGTATATATATAAAAAAAAAAAAAAAAAAAAAAAAAAAACATATGCAGAGGTGTCTTGTAGGCTCTGTTTTTGCTTCTTTTTCACTTCTTTCTCCTTGTTTTTGAACTGATTTTTTTGGCTTCCTGGTCAAAGGTTTATTGAACTTACGTTTACATTTTTTATTGAACTCATTTAGCATAGGCTAATTATTTTAGGATTTATGCATGGTTGATATTTTTTAAATCAACTTAAAAAAAACAAACAAAAAAAAACAAACTCAAGTACCCCCTGCAGTACTCCAGCGTACCCCTAGGGGTACCCCCATTTGAGAACCACTGTGTTACACTGTATGTTGAGAAAAAGACAAAGAAATGGAACTTTCCTCACACTGCAACTGCATGGTTGTTTGCTGTTCTTTAGTCACTAGGGTTTTGTGTGTGTGTGCGTGTGTGTGCGTGTGTGTCTGTCCTGTAATAAGTACTTTAATATTGCCCCCCACCCCGATACTGATCCTTCTCACTCTTACGTCTTCCCTAAGTGAAAACAGAGCCTATGAACAACAGCGAGACAGTCACTACCACGAGCGACACAGCACTGGACACATACGCAGGCTCAGGTAAAAACACATAACACACATACGCTCGAGAAAACTCACACCCATGCACGTCCGCCTTTCTCAGTTGTCGAAACGTACAAAATTAAATTCGTCTGTGTCTCCTGGTCTCTCAGGTCGCTCTTGCTAAGACACACACACTCGCACACACACACACAAACACCCACCCACGCTGCCGGCTCATTTCAGCTCAGTGGAAGGCATGCTGAAAGCTTTAATCCCATGAAGTATTGCCTGTCCTTGGATTGCGTCATGAAACACTGGCAGACGGAGGAGAGAGAGGGAGAGACATTTTTACTCTTGTTTTTTTTTTTTTTTTTTTTTTTTCAGACTAACACACGGCCTGTTCTCCTTCTTGTAGCAAAACAAACACACATGCACACACAAAACCCATTAGGCAACACACAGTGAGGGTTTGGAAGCAGCGGGGTGTTTGTCAGTGTTGAGCACTGACATATCAATGACTACAAACAGACATTGTGTTTTACTGTGAGGCCCGCTGCAAGGGTCTCAGGCATGGGCTGCAGTGCCGTCTAAAAGGAGACGTTGGCTCCTTGCCATGCAAAATGTTTCAAATTGTGTTTACTGGAACAGCGTTTCAGCTCGACTGATCTGAAGGCCTTGAATTGTGCTGTTCAGGAGGAGTTTTCCACATGGAAAGGAAAACAGAACATTTGAATTTGCACCATCCATAACCTGTTGATGCTTTTTTTGTTGTTCTGTGATCTCTTTTTTAGTAATCACCAGCAGCGGCTACAGCCCTCGTTCAGCCCACCAGTACTCTCCTCCCCTCTACCCCTCAAAGTAAGTCTGACATTTTATACTGCAGTTTCTAAGCATTTTCTAGGATGCCATATCGGTTCACCCTCTAGTAGTAGTAAGTTTCACCTGTCCACTGCCCAAATGGGATCATTTTATTTACAATTAGACCCTCAAATGAAGTAATTTAGTACCCCCAATGAAAAAAACCACCATGAATGTTATGAAGTGCAGCATAAAAAAAGCCAGTTTTGCTACCTTATAAGGCCATGCACCTCTTTACTGCAAAAAAATCTCCATCTTAACAACACTGCAAAAACGCAAAATCTTACCAAGATTAATTGTCTTATTTCAAGTCAAAAATGTCTTATTCCTAGTCAAAATATCTCATTACACTTAAAATAAGACATGATCACCTCAGAAGTAACTTGTTTTTAGACAATTTTAACTTGTTTCAATTGAAAATTCACTTGAAACAAGTGAAAATTTGCTTGTTTCATTGGCAAAATTTGCCAGTGGAAAAAGTGAAACTTCACTTGAAATAAGTGAAAATTAGCTAGAAACAAGAAACAAATTTTGCCGATGAAACAAGCAAATTTTCACTTGAAACAAGAGACAATTGTCTAAAAACAAGTTACTTCTGAGGTGAGATTTTGAGTTTTTGCAGTGAAGGCAATTAGTGTCATATTCAGCAGTCCAAAAAGGGCTTTTTACCGCCTCACAAGATCATCATTATAGATCATCATCCTCTTCCCTCAATCTGTCCTGCCTCTCTGTCTGTTTTCTCTCATCTTGCAGGCCTTACCCTCACATCCTGTCCACGCCGGCAGCTCCTCCCATGCCAGCGTACGCAGGCCAACCCCAATTCAGCAGCATGCAGCAGTCGACCGTCTACACCGCCTACTCCCAGACAGGGCAGGCCTACGGACTGTCCACCTATGGTATGGCAACAAACACACATGTACAGTACGAGCACACATGGCGACATAGCTGCATGCTATATCAGGATGATGTCCTGGTTAACAGCGCTAATGTCTGTTCAGAATGGAGCCATTGTACTAAAAATAACAAACCACATTTGTATTACCTGCTCAGTGGACAATGTTTTCACTCTGCCGGACATGAGATGCTGCCTCATCTTTACTGTAGTTCACCATCACAGAATCACAAATATGTGGCAATTAACCCTATAAAGCCTGAACTATGAAAGAATTGGCAGAAAATTCCAATTTTTTTGAAATTGAACCCTTTATTTAGTCCTATAACAAAATATATATATTAAAAAAAATTCAAAAAATATGTTATTACACAACCTTTCTGGTGTATGATATATGATATGTACTTGAAGTGCCAATGGTATGGTCCAGGGTGAACAGGGGAAGTGTTCAAAGGTATACAACAGTGTTTTGGTCAAGTATTGATTAAACTGAAAACGAAAAACGGAATTGAAAATGTGTATCATATATGATACAAATGGCTTTATAGGGTTAGATTTCAGCTTTAAGACATTGCTGATTATCTAATTCATGTACATACAAGCAGAAAAGGCCCTGATCCTCACAAAATAGCACAATAAAATAGCACAATACAAGTATCATGTAAGCACTTTCTTTCACAGGAAGCTTTCCAAAAGTTGTGTCTCTTGCATTCTTTTGAAATTTGTGTCCACTTTATTCATACTGTAATCTATCCAAACCTCATATTTGTTCCATGACATTTTCTCGGGACAGATCTGGGTGTGATGCTGCCAGGCATTAAGACAGAGGGTGGCTTGGCCCAGAGTCAGTCTCCTCTGCAGACAGGCCTCAGCTACAGCCCCGGCTTCACCACACCCCAGCCTGGACAGACTGCCTACTCACCCTATCAGATGCCAGGTTGGTGGGCAACGCATCCAGGGACACACTCACAGTGGTCCCACTCAGCTGCCAGCCAGGCTCAAATCTCATAATCATGCATTGTTTCCAATTTGAGGAAAATGCACCACTGAAAACTCTCACTGAAACAGTAATTGAAAATGTATCTGCTTTTTCCCCACCTATGGTGCTATAGATATTCCGTCACTCTCAGTGAGAAAATTAAAGTTTTCATCTTATTTACCTTTTTGTGTGTTGTGAATGACATTGCATAGTTAATACAGTTGTCTTGTGTGTATGTTTAGTGACTTTCCCTTCATCTGTCTCTCTCCAGGTTCCAGTTTCACTCCTTCCTCAGGCCTCTATGCCACCAACAACTCAGTGTCCAACCCAGCCAACTACACTGCCACACAGCAGGTAGATGTGTGTGTCCTTCCATGCATGTGTATGTTTAGACCTGCAAAAATGGCGCAGTCCAGCCAAAGGCTAGCTTAAGCAACATTTTCTCAAGCCAATGAGAAACCCCATTTCCTAAGGGGGTTTTGCAAGAGCAGACTAACCGTGTTACATGTTTGCTCTTAGTGGTTCGAGTGAATGTGACTTGCCTCACTATTAAAATTCAACTTTGTATGGTACAGTTGCAATAGCATTTGAGACCAGAAGTGGTTTTACAGTTGTGCTCCCACACAACTTCTCCTCATTCAGAGCAGCTTCAGCAAATGAAAGCTAATTGCACTGTGACCTTTCAGGAGAAACAACCTCAGAAGAGAAACAGACAATTAGTCATTTTAAAAGTCTGTTTTGTTCTGAATATTTCTCTATGTCCTAATGACAAATTGTGTTCTGGTAGTAAAATGCTTAAAGGGGAGTTTTAATGTCCCACCATGATAGATGTGGCTGTTTACATGAAGGAGAGTTAAAGTTTGGCCCGTGTGGGTGGATACAGGGAAATAATATGGTGTGTGTATGAGTTTAACAGAAAAAGAGAAAGGGAGCAAAAAAAAAAAAGTAACAGCAAAAAAGAGAAGAAACATGCCTCTGCGTATAAGAAGTTCTGTATGACTCTAGGCAAAAATGTGTGTTTCTGTGTGTGTGTGTGTGTGTGCCCGTATGTGCGTGTGTGCTGCAGTTTATAAGGACTTGTAGAGATGGACATAGTGACAGGTTTAGAGAGCTGACTCATAAAAGAGCCCATCTCCACTGGGTCAGTAAAAACCAGCAACACAAGGCTTTAATTGTTGGGGAGATATAAAATACAGAACGGAGGGAATAAAAGATTACAGAAATGAGAGGGAACAGTTGTAAAGTCGGTCTTCAAAGTTGGGGCCAGTCTGAACCGTTCCAGAAAAGTGAGCCTCCCCCATCTTGTTATGTCTTTCTCTTGCTCTCTCTCTCTGCACTGTGCACAAACATGTTCACATGGCTAAAGGTTGTGTTATACCTGCTTTGTGTGAGTAACTGTTGTTTTACTTTCTGCAGGATTACCCCTCATATACAGCGTTTGGCCAAAACCAGTATGCCCAGTATTATTCCGCTTCCACTTATGGGACATATATGACTTCCAATAGTGTGGATGGTACAGGGTCCACAGCAGCCTATCAGCTGCAAGATCCCACCCCTGCCATGACAGGACAGGCTGCTGAACTTCACCCAGGTACGTCCTGAAAGCAAAAGTCATGTGTGACCCAAAAAAAAATGGCCATTTTCTTTTTGCTTATAAAACCAACATAGGTTCCCTTAAAGGACCCCAACAGTGATTTTGAATGTTTGTCCCATTTTTCCACAATTGATCCACATTCTCCATTGCAACAAAACATTTTTCAAATCATTTGGCAGTACTAAATATTTTACAACACATCATCAAAATCCCGCCATTTTCAAATATGAATTTTGGTTCAGGCACCCACCTTATAATGTTCTGCTTCTGCAGCTAACAAAGTCGTCAACAATCACAAACCGCAGAGCTGACAATTGTGTGTAAGACAAACATTTCCCTGGGGACTACTTTCCCTGGTGGAGGGAGCGTTTCACTCCACCCAGTTTCAAGTCATCAAAATACAACAGTGCTGCTGCTTTTAGAAAAACTAATGTGGACGACTTTATTACAGTGATGGAATACTGGAGTGAAGAAAGTTTGAAGTCTCTGAAAGTTCATTTTCATATCAGTGGAATGAATGGAAACCAGTGGCTGGGAAAAAGGAAGAAAAAATGATATCAGAGTTCCAAAATATGACCGCTTGGGAAAAGATTAGCAGAAATGTGACATACATTGATTTAGTGTATAAAACAGTAAACATGCAAAATCACTGCTGTGGTCCTTTATACAACACTGCTGTCCAGTTTTAACTAAGAAATCACTGACACTACACCACTACTACTAGTCTTTTATTTATTTTTTTTTTTTTTTTAAACTAAGCTCTAACTTTATAAATGCACAAACAGCTGTCAGCGCTTTAACCACTCCAGACTGGGACACTATAATCTTGTTTCCAGTATGAATTACCACAGCATGGGTAACTGAGTTCAAAACCGCTCCTTCAGTCATGATGAACTACAGGAAGTAAGTCTCAAACTGTCGCCATAGCGACCTGGCATCTGACTTGCTAATTGGAGAATCAGACTATATTTACATTAGCCTTAGCAACTTTGATTAGACTGGATTTACATTATATGTCACCTTTGTAGAGTCAGAGAAAGAAGGATGACGGAGAGAGAGAGGGGCAAGGAGAGGAATGGAAAAGAGCTAAAGTATACCCACATGTACAGAAATACACTATATTACCAAAAGTATTCGCTCACCTGCCTTTACTCATACTATGAACTGAAGTGCCATCCCATTCCTAACCCATAGAGTTCAATATGATGTCGGTCCACCTTTTGCAGCTATTACAGCTTCAACTCTTCTGGGAAGACTGTCCACAAGGTTGAGGAGAGTGTTTATAGGAATTTTTGACCATTCTTTCAAAAGCGCATTGGTGAGGTCACACACTGATGTTGGTCGAGAAGACCTGGCTCTCAGTCTCCGCTCTAATTCATCCCAAAGGTGTTCTATCGGGTTCAGGTCAGGACTCTGTGCAGGCCAGTCAAGTTCATCCACACCAGACTCTGTCATCCATGTCTTTATGGACCTTGCTTTGTGCACTGGTGCACAGTCATGTTGGAAGAGGAAGGGGCCCGCTCCAAACTGTTCCCACAAGGTTGGGAGCATGGAATTGTCCAAAATGTTTTGGTATCCTGAAGCATTCAAAGTTCCTTTCACTGGAACTAAGGGGCCAAGCCCAGCTCCTGAAAAACAACCCCACACCATAATTCCTCCTCCACCAAATTTCACAGTCGGCACAATGCAGTCTGAAATGTACCGTTCTCCTGGCAACCTCCAAACCCAGACTCGTCCATCAGATTGCCAGATGGAAAAGCGTGATTCATCACTCCAGAGAACACGTCTCCACTGCTCTAGAGGCCAGTGGCGGCGTGCTTTACACCATTGCATCCGACGCTTTGCATTGCACTTGGTGATGTGTGGCTTGGCTGCAGCTGCTCGGCCATGGAAACCCATTCCATGAAGCTCTCTGCGTACTGTACTTGGGCTAATCTGAAGGTCACATGAAGTTTGTAGCTCTGTAGCAATTGACTGTGCAGAAAGTCGGCGACCTCTTTGCACTATGCGCTTCAGCATCCGCTGACCCCTCTCCGTCACTTTACGTGGCCTACCACTTCGTGGCTGAGTTGCTGTTGTTCCCAAACGCTTCCATTTTGTTATAATAGAGCTGACAGTTGACTGTGGAATATTTAGGAGCGAGGAAATTTCACGACTGGATTTGTTGCACAGGTGGCATCCTATGACAGTTCCACGCTGGAATTCACTGAGCTCCTGAGAGCGGCCCATTCTTTCACAAATGTCTTGTTTCACAGTCTGCATGCCTGAGTGCTTGATTTTTTACACCTGTGGCCAGGCCAAGTGATTAGATGATTCTGATCATTTGAATGGGTGAGCGAATACTTTTGGTAATATAGTGTATGACTTGGTATTCTGCTGTTTTTCTTTTTCGTTCTTTTTTTTTTTCCTTTCTAATTTTTGTCTGCTTTATTTTGGCTGAAACTCAGGAGGTCTGATTAAAGGAGCTTATCATTCTTCCCATCAGTGACACTTTTCCACTCTCTCGCTCACTCACATTCTCAGTTTTTCTCTTTTCTCTTCTCTCCGCTCTCACAGTTGCATTTTGTATCCATTTCTCTTGTCACTCACTTGCTTTCCATGTCTTTGTGCTTCACCTCCCTCCACCCTCCCCCTCTCCCCCATCTCTCCCTCTTTCTCTGATTGAGACATAACAATATGAGAGCTGAAGCTTAGAGTCTGGCTCTAGTTACCACACAGCAGTGGGAGCATATGGCACTAAGTGTGTGTGTCTTTGTGTGTGCGCACATTTCTTCCCATGCATTCTTATGTATGTCTGCATACACTTCTGCGTGATATTATGTAACTATGTAAGCAGCATCAGATTACTTATCTCTCATCGTCACTGTTCTCTAATTTATTGCGCTGTTCCATCTCTTGCTTCACCATTAAATCTTTACATATGCAGTTTTACTGTGGCTCGTTCATAATTCAAAACCAACAGAGCAGCAGTGGAAATATGTTTTGGGTTTTTGTCGGTCTGCATTTGACCTGCCATGCTAAAATACCTTGAAATATTAGCCCTGACATGATGGCCTATTACTATACAGAGTTATTACTATTGCAGTATGAATGCATCATAACAAGTCATGTAGTCTCATGATCAGTATTAAAATTTTGTTTTTCTTAAAACGAGTGAAATAATATTTGCCATCGGGATGAGATAATCCGCTTATTTCCAATGGGAATCGGTTTGTTTAACAAATTGTTTAACAAACTTGTTCCCATTAAAAAAAAACTGAAATAAGTGAAACTGCGCTGAAAACAAGGAGAATTATCTAATCCCACTGACAGATTTTTTTTCACTTGTTTGAAGAAATTAGAAGTTTGAAGAGATTTTTGCAGTGCTTTGCAGGTTATTAGATATTTTATGTTTTGTAAATGTGAAAGCTTTGCAGACAGTGAGCATCTGTTCTGTGTGTGTGTGTGTGTGTGTGTGTGTGTGTTCACTCTCAGGGGACTTTGATACAGTGCAGAGCCCCTCCACGCCCATCAAAGACCTGGATGATCGTGCCTGCCGAAGTGGGGGGTCCAAGTCCCGGGGCAGGGGCCGCAAGAACAATCCCTCCCCTCCCCCTGACAGCGACCTCGAGGTGAGGGATCAAACACGCCCACTGATATTAACCAACACTACAAGAGTGCACTCAGTGGAGTGCAGATGTCCGCCAGGCATATCTCCCCTCTTACAGGCTATAGGCAAAATTTGGGAAAAACTCAGCAGCCAATTGTATTTTCAAATTACACATTAAATGATGCCATGATTCAAATATTATACAATATAGAAAATATCCCTCAAAACTCCTAAAATCTCTTGAGTTTATCTGTTTAGCTGCATCTGTTTCAGCTTATTTCACATTATACCAGTGGTCAGGAAAAAAGAACACAAATTACAATGGCAAAATTCAAAATGACTACTGAATGTCTCTCTTTCTCACATACACACTAAAGACCAGTGAACATTAGGCAAATAGTCCACTGACATATTAATATTATCGTCATTTTTTAGTCATGAGGCATCAGGCCATGTAACCTATTTTAAACCCCACTTTGATACTTTTTACATTTTTTTTCCCGTGTATTTGCCGTTGACATGGAGAGAAAATGGCCACAATAGGATAAAAAAAAAAGGCTAAAACAAAAAAGAAAAAAAAAGAAGCTAGACAGTGAATGAAGTGCTGGAAGCGAACCTGGAAGAGAGAGAGACAGCAGCAGTGGTCAAGCAAGCTAAACAATGAATGAAGGTGAGGGCCTACTGTATAGCAGTCCTGGAAAAGAGAGAGAAAGAGATAGAGAGAGAGAGAAGGAGAGAGAGAGAGAGAGAGAGAGAGACAGCAGCAGTGGTCAAGCGAGCTACACAATAAGTGAAGGTGAGGGGCCGCTGTTTAGCAACCCTGGAAGAGAGAGAGTGAGATAGAGGGACAGCAGTGGTGGTTGAGCGAGCTCGACAGTGAATTTGGCTTTTCAACCCAGTAGTGAGATTTGCCGTGGACAGACAGACACACACAGACAGACAGACACACACATGATGTCCCCCAGGCTTCTCCACTGACACCAAATCACTGTGATGTCTCTTGTCCTTCATCCTCTTTCTTTATGCAAACCTCAAAGTGCATCAGAGGAGTGGCTGCAGACAGGAGAAGTCTCAGCTGAGAAACATCATGGAGACGGGACCACCCATGTCACTGTCCATTTAGACACCCAGGCATGGGCCAGGACAATTGATGCACCATTTCTGAACAAGCAAACTGAGTCACTCTCTGTGTTTCTGTCTCTGCAGAGGGTGTTTGTGTGGGACTTGGATGAGACGATCATTGTTTTTCACTCCCTGCTCACAGGCTCCTATGCACAAAAATATGGCAAGGTGAGACACTCTGCTCTGCTTCCCGTCTCTGTCCTCTCTATGTCATCTACCCTCCAATGTAAATCTCTATGCTGTTTGTCTGTCCATCAGACATCTCAGGTGACATCTCAGATACCACTGGCCTAGGTTCGACAAAATGGAGAGATGATGTGTCTTTACAGTGTTCCAGCCTTTAACATAATATACAAGGATACAAGGATACAAGGAAGTTTATTTGTCATTATACAACAGGTTGAATAATGAAATTAAAGTGTGGTTCCCTCTTGATTGATTAGTCATATATTATAGCGGGATCACCCTTTGCCAGTGTGTAGCCTCTCTGTAATAAATGCATCTTGACGGGGTGCTCTAATTAAAAGCCAAAATTCAGTAAAAATTCTGTACTTCCTATACCGTTAAAACAGTGATACAGAGCCTTTACATATAAATAATAAGCATTTTGCTACATTCAATCTAATGCCAAACAAGTTCAAACCATGAAGATTAATCCTGTCACCCTCTGATGACACTCTTTGCATTACTGTGGACATTGTAAAGCTGCTGTCTGTGGTGACTTTCTAACACACTGGTGCACAGTTGACCTTTAGTGACAGTTGAGCTTTTTTTTTTTTTTTTTTTTTTTTTTAATTAACCACACTTCACAATTTTGTCCAATTGAAATTAAAGCATGGCTAATTACCTCATCTGATGATTCCATCACTCTCTCAGAGGTTGAAAAGGCATTCCCCCACGTGACCCAGAAGTGTATTTTTCAAACAGCATTTCAAAGAAATCATGCACAACTGGCTCTGAGCTGCACTTGTAAAGAGTAACTAAGCCCCAAAACCACTTTTTTTAGTTAGTAAATGGTGTATACTGTAATTTAGCAATGCTTGCAATAGATTCTGATCACAAACTTCGCTTTTTTTCTGCAAAAGCACAGGTTTCCAAATTGCCAGCTCAAATCACAGTATGTGGTAATGCTGAAAATGTAAAAAGATTTGGTGAGATATAGGTGCACTCCATGCCCCATGAGTACAATGGACACGTATATGCACACAGTACTCACAGGACCTCTATTTGCATGGTAACACCTTTAAACCAGAGGTGCATGTGAAAACAAAGAGGAGAGCACTTGCATGCTGCAGACACACTGTGCATGACTTGAGCACATGAGGGAAGGATGAGAAGAGAAGGATCTCTACACTTTTATGGCATTTTTGGTCTTTTTGTAATGAAACAAGCTATCTGCACACTTTTCTCCACTGTGTTTACACCTTCGTCAGAGCAGAAATACACCCAACCAACACCATGCACACATAGCATCTCAGCACAGGGCAGAGGAGACGACCAATTAAATTAGTGCGCCTGCGACAATACAAATATTTTCCAGTTTATAGAAATAGCATTGAGAAACAGCTTTAAATCAGTCATTGGTGTATATTACTTTAAATAATTTCTGCATTTTGCATTGGAATATGTATGACAAAGTATTTACATATACAACATCAGGATACACAAACAAACGCCTTGTTTCTTTCCATAGTATCTGTCTTTTTTTTGTTCTCTTAGTGTACTGTAACCTTTGCATTTTTGTTTTATTTGTTTATTTTCAGTTTTGTGTTTTCACTAATGATGATGATGATGATAATAATAATAATAATAATAATAATAATAATAATACTTTGATTGCTCTATTAGGGGAGCTACAATTCAAAGTTAACTTTTCAAGCCTTGAGAGTCATAACTGACATGTTGAGAGATTTCACTAAAACTTGCAGCGATAATGCATCTCGTTGCTGATTGGTCAGCATAACTTGAGGGATAGAATCAGTTTCACTTGTGATTTTTTTTTTTTATTTATACATTTAGCTGCTGTTCTTCTGCAGTGTGACTTACGTTGGCCGAAAGAACGGACTAAACTTCAGCATCATGTATTTTACGACTCTTCAGATTACCTGATACGGTACATTGTGATCATAATGCGTTTTTTTTTTAATGTGCTATGGATTAACGAGGATATATTTAACAGCCGTTAATAACTGTCACTGCTTACATTACCATCGTCGTAATTTAACAAGCTAATTTCCTACCCGGTCTCAGGTTTTTGACAAACTTTGCTATGAACTTATTTGGTGGTCTGGGCGTCTCACATCACGACTACACTGTTTATAGTTCCCTATATTTTAGCCGCGCATGGCCTCGATCTGGTATCATTCCCTGTGGTCAAGGCTGCAGGCTTTTATTGGGTGATGTCGTTTCCTGTGGCAGTCGAGTAGCCAGTAGCTCGCCTGTTTAGGCCGCATCCTGCTGCAGCCTTCAGACTCCGTTCTGAAATGTTGTTTGGCAGTCAAACAAAAGCTGGCAAAGCACAAACCATTTCGAGCTGGACTTGCATGGAACCATGGGAGCTCAGGCGTTTTACAGCCAGGGTTTGTGGGTGCTGTTGTACTTCCTAGTTCCTCTGCAGTTGTGGAATGTAACGTTTGGCAGTGGCGTTTTAATGGGTATAAGACAGACCCTGGTGAGT